>NC_048221.1:38095634-38113155 GCF_002007445.2 Ailuropoda melanoleuca | reverse complement strand
GCCCTGGGGCAGCACCTGGGGGGCCTGTGCTTCATCCCCATGCTGAGGCCCAGGTAGTGACGCCTGGGGACCTTCCCTTCTGAGGCTTAACTGGATGTTTGGAAAATTCCAGGTTTGGTGGGCTGCATGAGGAGCCGGCCAGAACAGGCTGAGTCCAGGCCACTGCTGGGATCTGCTTTCCCTCAGGACAGGCGGAGACGGAGCCGGAGGTCTGGTGGTCTTAATCTCTGCTCTCTCCTTGCCAGGAGGGGGTGACCCCCGACTGAGGCCTAGTTCCCCATAACAGCCAATTAGAAACAGCAGAGTGTGGAGCCTAGCCCTGCTGGCCCTAGCTCCCTGTTCTCCAAACTTCTCCTCTTCTCACCTGGGTGACCTTGAGCGAATCGCAGCCTGAGCCCGTTATCTCATCTGTGAGACTGGCAAGGCCCCGCCCCTCTTGCAGTGGTTCCTAACTGTGGAGAGTCACCATCGATGCCACGCTCTGCTGACCTTTCCCCGTGGCTGGCCATTCTTGGGACCTGTAGAGGAGGGCGAGCAAACTGCCTTCCTCGGTGCATGCGAGTCTCTGCCCATAAGTGAATCCCATTTCCTCACCCTTGGGGAACTTCTCAGAATGCGCAATCACCTACGAGAGGTTGTCTTCAAGCCCAGACCTCTGGACCGAAGGCCCCGTTCTCCATGAAGGGCTAGGGGTTGTGTGGAGAGAGAGGGAATGTTTGCAGCCGTGGCCACTGAGCCAAGAAGAATGGACGTCAGGAGGGGTCTCCCAGCCTGATCGAACACGCTCATCTGGCAGGCCTGTTCCTGCTCTGAGAGGTGTCTGCCCTGGCAGGGCCACCAGGCCAGGCAGCCAGAGCTCGAATAGGCACCTGAACCACCAGCTGGCTTTTGAAATGCGGATTCTGCTTCAGTCTGGAGTGGTCCCCTAGCCTTGACGCGGTAGGCAGGTGAGGGGCCCCCAGAACGTCCACATCCTAATCCCCGGATCCTCTGACATGCAGAGGAGGATGAAGGCTATGATCAGCTGACTGGAAGCTGGGAGAATATCCTGGGCCATCCAGGTGTGCCCAGTGGAGGTCCGAGGGACGCTGTGTGAGAAGGAATCAGCTGCTTCTGCCAGCCTTGGGAAGGGAGCTAGGGAGCTTCAAGCCAAAGAATGCAAGCTGGGGCAAGCAGGAAGGAGGCTCCCCTACAGCCTCCCAGGGCACAAAGGCCCACCAACCCCTTGCACCTACCCCCCAGGACATGTGCTTCAGACGTCTGACCTCTGGAGCTGGGAGGTAATACTTTGTGCTGTTTCGAGCCACTAAGTTTGTGGTAGAGTGTTACAGCAGCAGTAGGAAACCAATCAGGCTGCATTTCTCACAAGCTCCCCGGCGATGCGGAGGCTTGGGACTGTCCAAGTGTGGCACGTATATCTGGGTGACCCGGGGGACAACTCGAAGGTGGGAGAGAGAGTTTGTTTAGTGGCTTCCGTGGCAGCTTCTCATTATCCTGTTTTGTCTGTGTCTCCTCGTTCCTCCCTATGCAGAGATTATCTGAGGCCCCCCGGTTGTCTCTTGATTTGGTCCAAGTCAGGGGTTTCCTGGTTTGTGAGTTCCAGCCCCCTGAGAGAGCTGAGATTACTGTAAGGGCCCGTCCACTCTTCTGAGTGCTGTTACCCAAATAAGTGAGGCCTCATGCAAATTGCATTTCTCAAATGTGGGCAGGTGCTGTGCATAGGACGCCAGTGGAGGGTGGTGGTTTAGAAAGATGCTTTGCCCTTTGGCAAAAATCTAAACTGTATCAGGAGCCAGGTGTCCCTGTGCGATCTGGCTCCTTCCTGCTCCTGAACACCACCTTGCTCTTTTGTCCCCATCACATGTTAAGGAAGCTCCAGTCCCATTGGCTTCTTTCTGCCCTTGAACATGAGTCTTTGCTGCTTGGCCTCTGTGGGACTTCCTCTTTATTCTCCCCACTTGGGTTGATAGTGCTTTCCCTGAACACTGTGAGCTAGCACGGCTCACATGGTACGCTCCCTTATTGCTCTGGTGCGTTTCCTTTTAGTGTTTATTATAGTTTGTAGCTGCATACTTATTTGAAGGGTTTGCTTGTTTATCACCTATCTTTCCCTCTGGATTGAGTTCAGCAGGGGCAGGGCCAGGGGCGTTTTGTGTCGTCTGTGCCAGATACACTCAGCACAGGCTATATATTTAATACACATTTGAACAGGGACCGAATGAACAAATGAATGGGTGTGCATCTCAGACCCCATAGAATTCCAGACTGTGTCCACTTGCCTTCACGCTCTAAGGCTCCAGCTCAGGGTTTATCACTGTCTCACAGAGCACTGGTCTCCGAATCCCTCTTGTAAAATAGAAGCCCCATGGCTGACAAGATTGGTCCTTGTTTTCTTTCACATATCTTTCTGCTTTTCATCTCCCTTCCCCATCTCCACAGTTTATCTCTGTCACGAGGAGAATGAGCTTTACCGCTCTCCTTTCAGTGTGATTGGCTGTCTGCTAATGGGAAAAAAAAAAAAAGATGCCTGCTTGGTGCCTGGGCATGCTTTCTTCCATTGTCCTCTCAGGTCAGTAGGGCTTTTGTATGGCATGAAGCTGAATACTAGTATCTGCTTTTGTTTTATCCCCGGAGCTTGTCTGGTTCATGTGAGTCCTGGCAGCTGCCGGAAACATTCTGTTTCTGGTATTCCAGCTCCTCTTGGTGGAAGAAGCATAAGCTGAGCACACAGGAGCTGACTCCAAATGTAAGGGGCAGGGCCGCAGGCTAGACCACAAGGAACAGCTAGCTCCCTGTTGACAGAGTGGTGAGATGGGGACACGTTTCCCCAAGCTGCCAGGGAGCAGTTGCTTCTGAAGAAATCTGGGGGACAGAGGACCCTGTCATTAGGGCCTGATTGGAACTCTGTGGGGTCTGGAGGGGGGCAACGGATGAGATCCAGCCACAGGGAGCTGGGATGATGGCTGACTTGCGTTTGCTCTCTAGATTTCATTATAGATGATTCCCACCATGAGTATGGATTGTTAACAAACTCAAATCCTTACAGATGAGAAAACTGAAATTCAGGGAGGTTAAGGAATTCATTCAAGGTCTTACCTCCAGACTGCGAATTCAAGTCTATCTGACTTCACATCTTTTGTATTCCTACTGCTTCCTTTTGGGAACCTGAAACGTTCCTACTGTGTTCCACGGCTATTAGTATATGTCAATTCCTTAAGAGGGTTGCTTAGTTCTGGCTTGGGGAATTTGGGACCACTTCCTAGAGGATGTTCAGTGTTTGGATGTGTGTATGAAGGGCTGGGTAGTACACATTTGAGCATTGTTTTCTCAGCATCCATCCTTCCTACTTGCAGCAATAATGCCTGAGTTTTTGGCAGGGAGCAGGGAGACCCACTGTCACCAATTATCCATCCTTATCATCTGTCTGGGTAGAGTCTATGCGAGCTCTAAAAGTGGAATATCAGTCTCCAGTGCATCTTATCCTCTGGCCACAGTTCAAGGATAGTCACGTATTCTAAGCAGGTCCAATCAGAGAAGAGCTAAAGATTTTTGAGGGGGCTGTCGGTAAAGGTTTTGGTTCTATCTCGCTGTATTTGAGTGTGAGAAGAGGTGAGGCTGGTTCTGTGGGAGCTATATCGTCATGAAGGCTGAACTGGAAAATGGATAGAATTGAATCCTAATGTTCATGGCTCATGACTCTTGATCCAGCCATGCCTGAAGCTGCCAACCTTAAAACTTTTCAGCTTATATGTACTAGGAAATTCTCTTTTTTCTTGCTTAAACCTATGTGAGCCTGTTTTTCTGTCACTCATAATGGAGAGAGCTATAGCTGACATCAGTAAAGTGGGGGTGGTGGACTAGCACGAGTTGGCAAGTGTGGTAGAGAGAGAAACACACCATTAGCCTGAAAGTGTGGCCAGCCATGAGGATGTCTCAGTATCTTTGCAAGTTCATGATGTGTCTCCAGCTGGAAAGATGGAGAGGATAAACTTTTCTTAGATATCCCCTGCCCTGCCCCACAAGAGGATGAAGACTATGAAACTGTTTGCCCAGAACATTAGCGTCCTGGAGTATTAATACGTGTTTCATTGGGGAAGGGGTTGTGTGGTCCAACAAATAGGAGAAACACAGGAGCAAATAAAGAGATAAAGAATGTGCTACCAGATTGAAGCCTTTAAAATGCTAACATGTATTGTGAGCTCCAAGGAAAGAGAGAAGGAGGGAGTGTGTGTTTCCAGAACTTATTTTTCTTGGAGCATCTCATGGGACCAGTGTTGCAAAGAATACACTTTTGAAAACATTGGTTTAGAGGACAGTTACTGTGCAGGCTTCAGAGAAGCCACTTTCCAGAATGAGAAACTTGGCGAAGGCGTGAGTGTTTGTCTAGATGTGGGCAGGACGGGGCTCTGTGCAGGAAAGGGAGGTTGCTCTTGAATCAAGGACCTCAGAGATACTGTCTGTCCTTAAATGGCCCTCTGGTCAGCCAACAACGGACTGAAATTCCTATGAGTAGAGGCAAGATTTGGGTTTGGAGCAAATCTTCAAGAAATTCCTATTGAACTCTGATGGCAGAACGGGCAGCAGTATCTCGTCTGCCTGCCTGCCTTCATCTCACACCTGCTTGCTGAGCACCGACTGTGCCACACCCTGTTCCAGGTACTAGGGAGCCATCAGTCAGACAAACTCCCACTCCTGTGAATCTTAAATTCTAGCAGGATGAAGGCAGACAGTCAAGTAAACATACATGTAGATAGAACATTATGTGATTCAGGGCTGGAATAAATAGAGCTGGCTGAGGGGGACTCGGAGTTCCAGAGAGCGGGTGTTTGAGTTGGCTGACGGGGCGGGCGTCACTGAGAAAGACACTGGAACAGACACTTGAAGGAGGTGAGAGGTGAGCTGTGAGGAATGTTCCAGACCATGAGAACAGCAGCGTGAGGGCCCTGCTTTGGGGGGCATGCCCGGCCTGTTGGAGGCACAGAAAGGTGTTCCGTGCGGCTGGAGAGGGTGGGCAAGGGAGCGCGGAGGTGATGCTGTGGAGGTAGCTGTGGGACCAGGTTGTGTAGAGCCTCGAGGATTTGTCTTTCAGTGTGAGTGGAATGAGCCGAGGTGGCACGTGGCCTGCCTTACGTTTGTAAAGGGTTGCTCTGGCTGCTTCATTGAAACTCAAATGCAGGGGCCAAAGTCGGGGGCCAGGGAAGAGGCTGTGCATTCACCTGTGTGAGACGCTGGTGGCTCAGCCCGGGGCGGTAGGTGAGTGAAGGCAGGGAGCAGCAGCTGGATGCTGGACGGAGAGAGAGAGCGTGCACAAGTGGGGGGGTGGCAGAGGCAGAGGGAGAAGCAGGCTCCCTGCTGAGCAAGGAGACTGATGTGGAACTCCATCCCCGGACCCTGAGATCACGACCTGAGCCCAAGTCAGATGCTTAACCAACTGAGCCACCCAGGCACCCCTGCTGGCTGCATTTGAGGGTTCATTCAGCGTGATGGCCTGATAGATAGGAGGTGGGGAAGGAAAGAGGGGAAGCTGAATCAAGGCAAACGTTTGGTCCAAGCAACTGGAAGGACGAAGATGTCATCAATGGGGATGGGGAGCCCTGCATTATGTCTAGAAAAAAATGAAGCCAATGTTAAAAATGGGGAGATTTCACATTAAAAAGAAAAATCCACATTTCTAGCCACTCTTGAAAAATAGAAAGACCTGGCAAAATCGAGCCCAACTTCTAGCTGGCATCCATCAGTTAGCGCAAGCTGGCAGCTCCTCCCTTCGCTGGCCAGACGCACGTGAGTTTCCTAGCTGACTCCTTCGGGATTGGAGTGGGAGAACTTGAGGATAGGTGATAAGTAGCAGAGCGGTTCTAAACCAGGGGGCTGGTTACAATGGCTCCCTGGGCCCACCAGCAGAGCTTCAGATTCTGGAGTTCTAGGATGTGGCTGAGAACCTGCCATCCTTCCACGCTCCCAGCAGATGCCGATGCTGCTGGTCTGCGGACCGCACTTTGAGAAGCACTGAAGGAACACGTTCTCCCCATAGCACCCCTCCTCATGTGATTGCAGATGGGCTTCTCCGAGGACCTGGGAATGGTCTGTGAGACTGATACATTTTGCTAGTGTCAGGGACAGGAGCGGTGGCTCTGGTGGGGGAGGTCTCGTCAGCCAGGGGGTACTCTGAGGATTGGGGCATTCGGGGTTTGTCAGATTTGCTGAAGGCACACTTGGTTTGCTTTCTTGCTTTCGGCAAATGCTGCCTCTTCTGGGTCAGGGTCACCAGCAATCGTGGCAGGGAGTCTGAGGCTTGGAGGAGGACCAGGGAGGCCCGAGCAGGAGCCAGGGTCTCCCGAGAGTCCAAGGGACAGATGAATTCCCTGCAGCCCGCCCAAATTGCTTGCATAAGCTTTCTTCTCCTTTATATCAATTAGGCTCTGGGCTCATTATGCAGCCCCAGAGCTCACGCTTCTCCAGCAAGAAGCAGAAATCAGATTTCCATCTGCTTCTCCAGCTTGGAGAGACCCCAGGGAGAGAGCTGCGGCCACCACAGCACTGGCCTCCCAGTTACCCCAAGCACATGAGGCTGGAGATGTTTCTGGAGTTTCCTCATGCTGTTCAAGGTAACGTGTGGGAATCTGGCCTGCACTGAAGGGGCAGCAGTGTGAAAGCAGGCTAAGCAACTTTTTCTTTTCTTCCTGACAAAGAAAATATTTCTCTGTACATCTGGTTTGCATTTTTCTTTAGGGTTCTGCCAGAAACAATTGTGAAAACAGAATGCAGCCCAAGATCGAAAGAATCTATCCATTCCTCTGGAATTCTCCATCTGTCCGGCTGGGCCCCATATTAAAATTTGAGTAATTCCTTAATGTAAAGTCGCCAGGCTTTAAAAATACTGCAGGCAGGCTTTCGTTTGCTAGTGGTTTCTCACCTTCAAATGTTGGCCTCAGGCCCTCTGTCCCCCTAGAACATTCTCCATACCCCTTCCTGCCATAATTCAACACATTCATTTGTAGGTCCAGTGGTTATCACACCCCTTCCCCGTGCTGGGCATTCGTAGGTCCTGGGGTAACTGGTGAGCAGAACAGTAGCCACCACCATGAAACTCAGTCTGTGAAGAGACGGGCCAATTAAAATCAGGTTATTTGTGATGGTTTCTATGAAGCAATTCTTCTCTACTATCTGTGGGAGAGGACCTGTTATTTTTCATTTCCCATCAACCATAGATGGACACATGGTCCTACTTTGCATGATCTGTGTGTAGTTTGTACCATGTGAGTTGGGTAATATGTGAGACTGTCTAATCCCTGTTCAGTGACATGAGTCCACCCATCACTTGCTTGGACATCCTACAATAAAAGTTTCTAAACCCTCCAATTCTGGAGGTCTGTATGGGTGCATAACGACCTGTTGGTGGCCCATCACTGGTCCACACTTTGAGTGACATCCTATCGAGGACAAGTGAGCAGTTAGAAGAGACAAAAATAGATGCCTTATTTAGGTGGGGTGACGAATGAAAGACCCTTGAAGATGTGGGACCTGAAAGATGAATGGAAACAACCAATCTGGGTTGGAAAGGGGAGTGAAGGAATCAGTGTTAATGAGTAAGGAACAGTGTGTGCCAGAGCCCAGAGGAGGTGAAGAGTTGACTTGTAAAGAAATGGAAAGACTGCCTCTGTGTGTGTGTGTATGTGTGTGTGTGTGTACAAGGCATATTAAGAATCGGGTTGATTAGAAATGGAATGCAGAGTGATGGGAAAAGTGAGGCTGAGGGAGTGATGTGCTCCATGTTCATTTCGAGAAAGTCACTGTGGTTGTGACGGAAGCATCCTTTGTAGGGCAGGGTTTTGTGGTGAGAGATGCCACTAGTGGGAAGAGGGAAGAGATGTTGGGAGCTATACGGTGGCTGCATATGTCCTAGTTTGCTAGGGCTGCTCTTCCTCAAACTGGTGGCTTAAAACCAAAGAGATGTATTCTGTGATCATTCTGGAGGCTCGAAATCCAACATCAGCAAGTCCATGTGGTTGGGCCCTCTGAGGCCGTGAGTTTGAACTTGTTCCATGCCTCTTCTAGTCCCTGGTGTTTTGCCGGCCAGCTTTGATGCTACCCCGCTTGTGCTGCCACACCTCGTCCCCGCCCTCACCTCCACGTAGTGCTCTTCCTGGCTGCGTCTCTGTGCCACAATTTCCCCCTTTATAACACCTGTGCTATTGGACTAGGACCCACCCTAACAACACCATCCTAACCTGAGCCTCTGCAGAGACCCTGTTTCCACATAAGGTCACACTCGTGGGTCCTAGGGGGTTGGTACTTTGACACACTTTCGGGGGACACAGTTCAACCCAGTACAAGGTAGGAGTGTGGTTGTTTGCCCCAGAGCCACATCAGGGCCAGGGACCAAATGTGATGTATCTGGGAGATATTTCAAAGTTGAACTGGACGGACTGGGTGGTGGATGGATTGGATGCGTGAAGGGAGGGAGGAGAACGAGGCTGAGATCCCTTCATCTGAAATTCTGACCTGAGGCCAGAGGGGTTCGGGTGAAAGTGCGGGTGCTGCTGCAGGTCTGGGGCGGGGTCTCCGGCGACGCTAGCGCAGCGAACACACTTTGGGCTGCGCCCATCCCATGAGGCAAGAACTTAGGGCTTCCCTGTCCCATGCGGTAGGCACTGACCTCCGTGACTCGTAAGCACTTGGAATGTGGCTGAAATGTGCTGCCACGGTCGCGTGCACACCAGGTTTTGAAGACTTTGTATGAAAGACAGGCTGTAAGACATCAAACTAATTTCATTATTGTTGAATTAATATTTTGAATTGTGTAGCAAAGAACAGGATTAAAAGTAATTCCACTTGGTTCCTTTTTACCCTTTTTAGTGCCGCTGCTAAAAACGTAAAGGTATATATATGGCTCGCATTATAGTTCACGTTATGGGTCTGTTGGACGGCACTGGCTTAGGCTTAAATATTTCCCCCTTCCAGAAGCTTCTTGACCACTCCAGCTGAAGGAGGTATTTCCTGCAGGCATTCTTTTTCAAAAACCGTTTCTGTCATTTATCATCATTTGTTCTGTAGTTACATGGGTCTGCGCCTGTTTGCCAACCAAACTGTACCATTCCTCAAGGAGACACGCTGTCTGGCTATCTTTCTCCCACAGCTCGCCATTCTCTTGATAAGGCAACGATTGCTGACCGAGGAAATTTGGGTGAGGCAGGTTTCTCTGTTGGCCACACTGTTGCTTCTTAAGTGGATTTGGATGAGTATTGCCAGGCTCAGGCCAGGGCAGAATTTGGTTCTCTGGACCCCAGTTCATGGGGCTGGCAGAGCCTCACAGCTGCTCGTAGGTGGGAAGAACAGTGCTTGGGACAAAGGAAGGCAGGGGAACTGGTGGCCTCTGAGGGAGGGATCTCCCTGTGCCTCTCCCCCTTTTTATTCACCCTCAGGGCAAGCACTGGGCCAGTGCTTCTCAGGTGGTGGGGTTATTGCACTAAAAGGCAGGACAGGGCACCTGCCCGGCTCAGTCGGAAGAGCACATGACTCGTAATCTTAGAGTTATACATTCAAGCCCATGTTGGGTGTAGAGATTACTAAAAAACAACAATAATAAAAAAACTTAAAAGAAAAAAAAGGCAGGAGAAGTAGGCAATGTCCTCTCTCTCGGGCTTCTCCCTTCTCTGTGGCCAGAGAGCTAGGGGACCAGAGTGCGACCTTATGGGAAGAGGCCCACCATCTCTCTCTCCTCTCATCCTATTTTCTGCCCTCCTCCCACCCCGCAGTTAGACAGGGTATGGGGCTCAGGCCAGCTCAGTCCTGAACCCTGGGAAATACCCAGTTTTGCATTCTCTGTCTCTCTCTGTTTCTCTCTGTCTCTCTTTATCTCTCTCTACTCTGTCTGTCTCTCTCTTTGTCTCTGTCTCTCCCTCTCTTTCTGTGCTGTCTAAATGGCTGAGAAATTGCATTGGCTGCTCCTGTCCCCTCTTCCCTGCTCACATCTTGGGGGTGAGATCTGACACACGTTTGCCTGTGGAGAGTGTTGCGGATGGGGCTCTCTGAAAGTGCACTCAAGGATGTGGTTTGGGTACAAGATGATTGTTAGGGGTCAAGGCCTAGGAGAGGAAGGGGAAGGGAGCCAGACAGGGCAGAGGAAGAAGGTGGCTACATACAAGTAGGCCTGCCACGGCCTCAGCTTCTGCGAAGCCAGTGGGGAGCTTTGCAGCAAGTGTCGCCTGTCCCATGGCTGAGATGTCCTGGCCTAGGGGACACCCAGCCTCTCTGCATTGAAGTGCTGCTGATCACACTCCCTAAGTCCCTTCACCGAGGGGTGATCTCTGGCTCTTCTATAGACCCTGAGACAAGGATTTGGGTGCAGGGAATTGACTGGGGAGGTGATCCCAAGGGCAGGACAGGGGAGCAGGAAGTGAGACAGGGAAGGGAGGAATGCCAGCCCATACAGGTGAGTTCATGAGCAGGTGACTGCTGGGGGCAACCTGGGCTCAGTCCCCCTGGGGACTTCTGGGACACTACATAGGGTGCAGCTGAGGGGTGAGGAAGCTGAGGGACATGTTCCAACTCCATTCCCACCTGGCTACTCGGAGGCATCGCTCCCTGCACCGGAGAAGGCCTGTGGCAGAGATGGGGCAGGCTTAGGGCTTCTGTCTCCAGGGGACCTTTGGGTGGGGCACTGCTCTAGCCCGCAAGACAGTGAGGCCCAACCACTTAGGAATAACCAGTTCTGCTGTGCTATAGCCCCATTTATCAGCATTCTGTGCTTTGAGAGGCGGCCAACGATTCCCTGTTGCCACTGGTCCTTGGGAATAACAGATACTCTGAGCATCATGACACAGGAACTTGGGAGAGCCTGGAGGGCAGGCATGGATTCCTGTGAGGTCTGGGGTCCTCAGCTCCTAGCACATAGCGTGTTCAATCAGCATTTGTGGCTGTTAGCAATTCTAAAGAAGAGGCAAAAAGGAAGGTGAAAGCGGGCATCTTGTAGGGAGGGACCCGAGCGTACCCCTCAGGTACCACATCCAGTTCCTTCAGCTAAGCTCCTGGTGTACCCGAGTCCAAAGTGAAGTCATTTCACTCGGCCCTAATAAAGTAGTCTCTGTGTATCAGCTGCTTAGCATCGATGCCAGACAAGCTGTTCTCTCACATAATCTGATCACCCTAGGACATCAGTGTTGTTGGCACCGTCATGCCCGCTTTCAAGATGGGGAAAATAAGACCCAGGGAGGAGGAAGTGCTTGCCCAACCTGGACAGCAAGGGGGCGGCAGAGGTGGGACTTAAATTCAGGTCTATCTAGCCTCAAAGCCAGGGTCCACCCCCAGGCTGTATTTGGGGCAGAGGCAGGTGGGAGAAGAGAAAGTGGTTGGAGGTGGGGTGGGAGGTAGGGGTGGAGGGAGAAGAGTGTGTTTGTGGAGGGGCCACAGAGGGGCTCCCATTGGAAGCTCCACAGTGCCACCTCTCAGTTCAGGTTTCCCAGTCAAGCTGTCAGCTCCTCTCATTCAGGCATCGGTAGGCCAGGCCGGTCCGCGGCAGGTCACAGGACCTACTGTTGGTGAGGAACCCACACATCACGAGCCTGGCAGACTCACCAGTGCTTCTGGCTTTTCAGTACCGTCCCTGAGAAGAGCTCTTTGACTCTGGGGAGGAGAGGAAGGTCCTTGATATCCTCAGAATCCCCATGCTCTGTCCCACATCCTCCTCAACTCCTGCCCCTTGCCCTGCCATTCCCCCATGGGGTTCAAAACTCCTTCTAACTCTTCACAGCCACAGGCAGGAACTTGAGACTGGTTTGTCAGCCCCCTCCTCCCAAAGCTTCCAGTGATGGAGCCAACCTCATTAAAAGGAGGGGAACTAGGGTAAAGTGAAAGAAAGCCCTTCCCATAAATGTTTCATTTTTATGGGGCCATTAGCGCACTAATCTTCTGTGGGGCTCCGCCAGGCCCTCGGATGCCCGAGAGTCTCAGCCAGATCCCAGGAAATGCGCCAAGATGGAGGAATTAATAGCTCTTCCCCTCCCCTAGTTTCTGTAATTTGTGAGAGTGTGTGATTGGGGAACCGCGAGACGATTGGGAGAGTGAAGGAGACAAGGTGACCCACCCAGACGGTGTTGTTGCACAGAGAGTTAGGTGACAGGAAGCCTCTGGGGAGAGAAGGTCCAGGGAGCTGGCCCCAGGAGTCCAGTCTGGATTCCGTGTAGGAGAACTTGCTGCGTCTCACTCTCCTTCCAGAAGGACTGCCAGGTCGGGCCAGTGCTCAAGGCCGTGCTATGGCGGAGGGGCAGGGCCTGGGCAAAGGGGTGGAGGAGAAGGGAGCAAAAGCGGCATTTATTGGGCCTTTACAATGGCCAGAACTTTCCCATTTATAGCTCATTTAGTCCTCACAACAGTGTTGTGAAGTGTTAGCAGCCGTGTGGTGGTGTTAGTCATGGTGGTGGAGCAGTGGCAGCTGCAGTAGCAGGACTGGCCGGAGTCTCAGCAGTAATGGCGAGAGTAGCGGTAATGGCGGGAGTAGCGGTAATGGCGGGAGCAGCGGTAATGGTGGTGGTGGTAGTAATAGTAGTTGTAGTAGAAATAATGGTAGCAATAGAAATAGCTCTCACACTTGCAACAGTAATAATTAAGAGGTCTTGAGTACTTACCACGTTCCCAGCACTGTGCTCTTGGCCTTTATATGCATTATCTGTTGAATCTTCACAAAGGCCCCATGAGAGGATGCTCTGGACTTTCTGAGTAAACTCAGAACAACCAACCAAGGTAAGTACACTCTGCTATCCTGTGACAGCTCCAATGTCATGGCATTTTAGAGGGGAGGAAACTGGGGTACTAAGAGGTTCACTGACTTGTCTAGTGTTTCATGGTGGAACAAGGACTTAAACTTGGAAGCCTGACTGCATGCGGAGTACTCCCCAAAACCACTGTGTTTGCCGCCATGGGACAGGCAGCGGTAACAGCACCAACTTGTGTGGGCCACGTGGTCTGTTACAAATACTCGGCCCAGCCTTGTATAGTGGAAGCAGACTCAGTGTGATGAGTGAACAGGTGAAACTATGTGAAGTAAGATTTCATCTACAAAAGCACGTGGCAGGTGGGTAGGGTTGCCAGATAAAATCTAAAACCTGCAACCTTAGGCGAGCCAGATTTGACCACAAGCCATAGTTTCCCAACTTCTTATCTAGTGAGTGCCTGACTTTTGCACTTTATAAACATTCCCTTAATTCCTGGAAAACATCAGTAAGGAAGGAGTTACCGTTGGCCTTTGACAGATAAGGAAACTAAAGCTCAGAGGGACTAAGTGACTTGCCCAACATTATATGGATGGCAAGTGCAGAGCTGGGTTTAGAATCCCGGTCTCTTTGATGCCTTAGCCTCATTGTACCCCCAAAGACCTAAGGCTC
The DNA here is from genome assembly GCF_002007445.2 of Ailuropoda melanoleuca. Taxonomy (NCBI): domain Eukaryota; kingdom Metazoa; phylum Chordata; class Mammalia; order Carnivora; family Ursidae; genus Ailuropoda; species Ailuropoda melanoleuca. The sequence goes on along the minus strand of NC_048221.1, from coordinate 38,099,776 downwards.
AGGGAATGAAGAGTCAATGCTCCTGGCAACCTTATGAAATCTAGGCAAAAGGGAAAGACCTTTGCTTCCCTGCCCACGCCTCTATGCCTGAAACCAGGCTGTTGTTTTGTTTGTCTCTGATTTCACCTGGATTAATGGGGGAAGAGAAGCAAAGGATGAGGAACACGGCAGGGAGGTTTGTGGGAATGCCATACTTCCTGGTGACAGCTGTGAGCTTTTGGCTTAGCCGTGACTTCTTTCTGAGAGCAGGTGGGAGTAACTATGTATTCTTTATCTAAGCCGACTTCTCCGGCTTCGCCCAAGCTAATGCAGCAGAAAAATAGCTATAGGTCCCCTGAACTCTGCCACTGAGTCTAGGTCAGTGGTTCTCAATTGAGGGGAGGGGGTCATTTTGCCCCCGGGCCAGGAAATCATGGGCAATGTCTGAAGATCTGGGTTGTCCTAACTCTGGGAAAGTGCTACTGGCCTCTGGTGGATGAAGAGCAGGAATGCTGCTCAACCCCTACAACGTCCAGGACAGCCCCCACCACGCAGACTCAGCAACCCAAAAATGTAGGTAGTGTGAAGTCAAGAAACTCTGGTCTGTGGTAAAGGGACCAATGGAATGGGTCTGCTTTGGACCTATGTGCTCTTCTCCTTGGGCTCCAACCCCTTGCTATCCTATCCTGTCACCATTTTCTTACAGGTAGGAGGTAGAGGGTTGACCAGTCAAGGCCCTTTGGGGTGAGAATTGCTGGTCGTTCTCTCCTCTTCCCTGTTCTCTGCAAAGTGTGCCTTTCCCTGCTCATCATAAACTTTGTTCTTATTTGCCAAGCTGCTTTATTAATCAGGGCCTAACCAGAAAGACGGAAACCCCTTCAGTTATTTGCAACAGACGGGATTGAATGGGGAGAACAGGAGGAGCTGAGAAGACAAGGGGATGGGCCACCACCACTCTGTGCCTGGGGAGGAAAGGGAAGAGATGGGATTGCAAGATCCCTGTGGCAAGGGCCATCTAGAAAGTGAGCACCTGGTGGGCCTGTCCAGTGGGAACTGGAGCAGGGGGAGTCGTTGCTGCTGGAAGGGACAGGATGGAGAGGGAGAAATATCCCTACTACCCCCAGCTGGGCAAAATAGTTCAGCTAGAAGTCAGCTGACCCATAAACCTGGGAAATGCAGAATTAGCTCCTGTGACATCCAAAGCAGAATTGGGAAAGAATAGGAAATGGGTATAAGAACAGGTCCAGGAAAGGCCTCCTTACTTCTCTTGCTAGAAGGAAGGCCTAGGGGAATTCTGGTTGTATACAACTGGGCCCCCCCACCCCCAAGACGTTCCTGAGAAAGGTAGCTTGAATCAAGTACTGAAGTTACCTAAGCATTACTAAAAGCTTCTCAAGGAGGCCCTGGTGTATAGATCTTCTGTATATTTGTATTTAGGAAAATCCTGGAAGGTGCTACAGATGTTTGAGTCAGCTTCCAATAGAGAGTTGTTTCTCCTAGTAGCAAGATCACTTGTGTCAGAATCCCCTGGGGGAATTTAATCATGACAATTCCAGAGTCCCCCCCAGAGATCTAGAATCAGAATCTCCAAGGGAGGAAGAGGAGGAGACCAGCAATCAGCATTTTTTTACGAAATTCTCCAGTGGTTCCTCTATACCCTGCAGTTGGAGAACCAGTGCTGGAAAGTCCTGGTCATGTTAGCACTGGTTAGGATAACCTCTCCTCTCCAAATTTCCCATTGTGTTGGTAATTTATGGGTATAAATCAATCATTGCCATTCCCTGCTTTGAAAGTTTCTCTGGAATGTGGCCCGGCCTGCTATATTGATACATCAGATTCTTAAAAAAGAGAGAAATTGGTCAGCTGTTGTTTTTCTCTTTGTGTGTGTGTGTGTGTGTGTGTGTGTGTGTGTGTGTGTGTGTGTGTATGTGTGTAGAGGCGTAGGGGATGGGAGCATGGCCCAATCCCAAGACAGGGTTGATCTGTGAATCTGTGATCAAAGAACAATTGTGGGTTGGAGCAATTGTTAGGTGTTCTTTTTTTTTTTTTTTTTTTAAGATTTTATTTATTTATTTGACAGAGACAGAGACAGCCAGCGAGAGAGGGAACACAAGCAGGGGGAGTGGGAGAGGAAGAAGCAGGCTCATAGCAGAGGAGCCTGATGTGGTGCTCAATCCCACAACACCGAGATCATGCCCTGAGCTGAAGGCAGACGCTTAACCGCTGTGCCACCCAGGCGCCCCAGGTGTTCTTGATTCTAGATCCATTTCTTCAACAGGCCAATTTGCTGTCTGAGCTCACTCTAACAATAAGAAAATAAGTTCATTTTCCTGAACCCCTACTGTGTGTCAAACACTTTGAATATGTTATTTGAATTCCTTACAATAGCTCTGCCATGTAGGGATCAAATTTCCTCATCACAGTAGATGAGGAAACAGGGACATGAAGAGGTAAAAGAATTTGCCTGAAATCACAGAGCCCCTGGAAACAGGATATGTGATATGTTTTCAGATAAGGTTCAGAATAAATCCCCTTCTTTTCTCACTCTTCCAGGAAGATTACAAGTCAAATTAATATTTAAATACTCAGCTGGCTTCCACTTTGAGCAATAACAGTGTTCAGGCCCTTGCTGACCTAGCCCCAGTGAGACTGGTGAAAACTGAAAACAAAACAAAACAAAACCCAACTCTGAAAATGATTCCAAGGGCACACGGCAAATGAAGAAACATTTATTGAAGAAAATATAGTAATATTCATTAAGAACAGGGAGAGTCTGTGATGTTTGAACCAAGACCTGCTCTCTTTGAGCTTAGCGAAACAGAAACTCCATTTGAGGCTGATACAGCCAAGAATACAGGGCTCTCTTTCCCCTCAGCTCCCAGTCAGAGGGCCATCTTCCCAAGAGGGACAGGATGCCAGCTGTTTCCATCCTGCCTCCTACTACATGTTGCTAGGGTTAAGTTTGCGGCAAGTGTAGCTGAGAAGTGGGAACTCCTTTTTTTTTTTTTGCCAAACCCCCATTCATAGAAAGGAAATTCTATCTTGGACACAGGGCCATGGACAATACTGGGGACCAAATAGTTCTTAGTCTGGCTCATGGGGTGGTGGTCCATGCTGAGACACAAGCTAAGGTGACTTGGCACGGCTGCCCCTCCCTCCACTGAGTGTCGGTTAAGATGTGAGCACACAGTTGTCCTGTCCCCAGCATGAGAGCCTTGACTTAGAAATTGTATCTGGGGGCTAAGCAGGACATAGAATAAGGATCTCCAAATACCTCCCCAAAGGAACTGACTTCATTTGCAACAAGATATGGAGAAGTTCAAGCCAGAGGGGCCTTGCAAAAACAGAGGTGGTGTGGTAAAAAACAATTTGGAGATTGAGAGATTCACTGGAAGTATATGTTAAACTATAGGCAACTAGTTTGCTGCAGAGNAAGGGGCCTTGCAAAAACAGGTGGTGTGGTGAAAAACAATTTGGAGATTGAGAGATTCACTGGAAGTATATGTTAAACTATAGGCAACTAGTTTGCTGCAGAGAAACAGGGAAGAAGATAGCTGGGAAGAGCCCTCATGACACCAGAAAAAAATCTCTATCAGTGACCTCAGCAATTATCCCCTCAAAGGAAGCAGAAGTGATTGGATCAGTCTGTAAGCAACTGAGGCTCCAGAGCATTACTGACAGCAATAGAGTGTCCAGTAGGTAAGTAAAGGCACTTAACAGCTGGGTGTGGTCAGGGAAAAAGAAAGTCAAAGACAGTCTGCCAAAACCATTGTCATCCCTGGGTGACTGGCTATACCCCAGACTGTGATCCCTGAGGAGAAATACAAGAAGTTTCACATACAGAGTGACTTCACTGAGATAATGTAGCCAGTCATTAAACAAGTAACAAGCAAACAACAATAACAGCCCTCAAAAGAAGGTGGACTAATATCCAGAGTTGCCATAGTGTGTAATCTAAAAATGTCCAGTTTCCAGCAAAAAATTACAAAACATGCAGAGAAGCAGGAAAGTATGGCCCTTAAACTGGAAAATAAATAGCAAAAACACTGCTTTTGAGAGTGACTGGATATCAGGTTTAACAAAAACTTTTATGTTTCTGGGTTCTCTATTCTGTTCCATTGGTCGATGTGTCTGTTTTTGTGCCAGTACCATGCTGTCTTTGT
>NC_048221.1:38070075-38095534 GCF_002007445.2 Ailuropoda melanoleuca | reverse complement strand
AACTTTACATCGGAATCTGGGGATGTACTGTATGGTGATTAACATAATATAAAATAAAATTAAAAAAAAAATAAATGACTCACAACCCAAAAAAAAGACAAAACAAAACAAAAAAAACTTTTATGTAACCATTATAAATATGTTCACAGAACTAAAGGAAACCATAATTACAGAAGTTAAAGAAGGTATGATGAAATATCACATCAAATAGAGACTATCAATAAAGAGAAATTACAAAAAAGAACAAATGCAAATTCTGGACTTCAAAAGTGTAATAACTTAAATGACAGTTTTACAAAATGGATTCATAGTGGATTTGAGCGGACAAAAGAAAAAATAAGTGAATTCAGATTAATAGGGATTTTGCAATCCAAAGTTAGAAGAAAAAAGGAAAGAGAAAAACAGGCTCAAGAAATGTGGGACACTATTAAACTCACCAACATACATGTAATGGGAGTAGAAAAAGGAGGAGAGAGAGAAGCAGAAAAAATAATGAAACAATGACTGAAACATCCCAACTGTGAAGAAAACTTTATCCATTCAAGAGGCTCAATGAACTCATAGTGCAATAAATCTAAAGAAATCCACAAACAGACACATCATAGTGCAAATGCTGAAAGCTGAAAGCAAGGAGAAAATCTTGAAGGCAGCAAGAGAAAAAGGACTCATCACTTACAAGGAACCCCAATAAGATTAACAGCTAACTTTTCATCAGAAGCAATGGAGGCCAGAGGCAGTGAGATGACATATTTAAAATGCTCAAAGAAAAACAACCGTGAACCAAGAACTCTTTATCCAGCAAAGCTCTCTTTCAAAAATGAAGGCAAAATAAAGACATTTCCTGATGAACAAGAATTGAGAGAATTTATTGCTAGCAGCCTCATTTTACAGATACTAAAGGAAGTTGTTCAGATAAAAACAAGTAACTCAAGATAATAATTTGAATCCATAAGAAAAAGCAAAACAAACTACCGGTAAAGGTAATTAATTGTAAAAGACAGTATGCATGCATATTTTTTCCTTCTTCTCTTAATTGATTAAAAAAGCAATTGTGTAAGACAGTATGTATGTAATATATTGTTGGAACTATAACATATAGAAATGTAACGTATTTGCCAATAGCAGCACGAAAGAGCTGGGTTGGAACAAAACTGTATTGGACTAAGGAAAGACTCCAGATGGTAACCCAAATCTACAGGAACGAATGAAGAGAACCAGGGGAAAAAAAGGCTAATATAACCAAAGCTCTAAATATATACTTATCCTCAGTTCTTCTCTTAGCTTCCTTAAGAGACATAGAACTATAAAAAGTCATAGTTATAACAATGCATTGTTTTGGTGTTTAACATTTGTAGATGTAATTTGTAGAAGATAATATAACCCAAGAAAGGGAAAAGGGAAATGGAGTGATAGGCGAAGAACATTTCCGTATCCTACCGGAATTAAGTTCTTATAAATCTGAAGCTGATCCTGAGAAATTAAGATGTATTTAGTAAGCTCGAGAGCAACCACCAAGGAAATCATTTTTAAGATACATTGAAAAAAATCATAAAGTTAAAACGCTTCCTTTATGTAAGAAGAGGTTTATTGAGAAGAGTCTGTGCGTGTGATTGTGACAGCGAGGCTTGTGGTGGGTCTGAAATCCGTAAGTTAGGGAGAACAGGATGGAAATTCTTGGGCTGAAGCTGGCATTGTAGTCCACCGGTAGAATTTCTTCTTCCTCACGCAATCTCAGTTCTGCTTTTTCAGCCTTTTCACTGATTAGACCAGGCCCACCTGATTATGGAAGACAGTTTCCTTTACTTAAAATCAACTGACTGTGGATGTTAATCACATCTACGAAATACCATCACATCAACACTTAGATGAGTGTTGAATCAAATACCCGGGGACTACAGCCTATAGCCAAGTTGATACATGAAACTGACCGTCACGCTTCCCACATAAACTCCTCCTGCCTGAATTTTTGCTTTCGAGTCAGCTTTTGGAGTAACCCAAACTAAGTCCCCCCCATACCGCTCTCTTCCTTGACTCAGCATGGCATGCTCTTCCCCACCCCAAGGGAGCAGAGTTCATTTTGAACACCAGAAATTCCCGTGACAGCCCATGCTCTCAAAACCCTGTGGCTTGTTGGGTTTTTTCATCCAGAATGTTATACGTTTGGAGATTGTGTCAGCTCTCTCTTGGATGCTGTTTGCTCATGCAAGGCCAAGTTTGACACATTATTTTGGCTGCCACAACCCCCTGTATCCATAAGCCAGTGTTTTCTGTCATCACCTTTGCTAAGCGTCCCAGGATCCAAATAAATACCGCATCCCCTGAGTAGTATTTAAAGCTGTCTTAAGAAGGTATTCATAGGAAGGTTCCTGATTCAAATTTTTTTTCCCATTTCCCCTGAGCCCAGCTTTGAATATTTTCACTACAAAGCCTAACTCAGGACAGAAAAATAGCAGATAAACATTGCCATATGTTTTTTAAACCATGTATGATTTTTTTTTTTTTTTGGAGTGAACCGATACTCTAAAAGCTTCAGATGGGGATCTCTTATCATTGATAGTTATTAAAAACAGAAGGAAGCAATTGGGCTAGGGAGGCTCCATCCTTTCCTTTAAGACTTTTATAATTTCTACTGGAAAAATGCAGCCAGAACCTAAGGGCTCTGGGAAGTGCATGCAGGGCAGGGGCCAGGAGCCAGGAAAACACTGATTATCTCTATTTAGAATAACAAGCACTGAGACTTATTATCGGCTTCTGTTTGCTAGACACTGTGTAAGTGCTTTGCATGCTGAATCTCATTTGATTTTCTAAACCACCCTGTGAGATGGGTGCCGTTTTGCCCGTTTCAAGATGAGGAGATGGAGACCCAAAAACGCCAAACCGTTTGTGAACAGCCCGATGGGTCTAAGTGGCAAAGCTGGACTTGAACTCTTTCCTTGTCCGGTAAGAGTGTGCACGTGGAACCACTGTCCTATGTTGTTGCTTCTGACTAGTTCCTAATGCCACCTGTGAAAATGACATGGGCCATTCTTAACTCCCTGCGGGTCCTGGAGATGGTCTTGTTTGCATGTTTGTGTCTCAGTGCTGGTGTTTAAAGTCAAGTTGCCAGGCTGTCATGGAAGAGGAGTAAGATTTGGAGGGAATGGTGAAAATGCGAAGCTGTATTCCCACAGGGGAAGAAAAGAACACCTCGATTTCCCCATTACTTGCACCATGTCGTTAAAGGGAAACAACCTTTGTGACATGGAAACAATGTTGCTTAAGACATGGACTTGTCCTCCTACATTTAGTTAAATGATTAATTTTCTTCGTATTAACTTAAAATGAGCCCATTTAAAAGAGTACTTTTTTCCTTGAAAGCATTGCTCATTATGCTATCATTTTAAGTAATTAAATCAGAATAAATGGCTCTGTGAAGCTATTTTAATGTAACATCTAATTATATCTGACCTAGACTGTGAACTATAATCATTAAGTACATGAACTGTGTAATGTTCTGCACGTTCTTTAATAATTTATACGGCAGGATTCAGCTGCATGGAGCCGTAAGTGGGAACTGCATCGTTCATGACACCTGTTACCTGTCTGGGATGGCAGAGGTGGCTGGTCTGCTGCTGTCCCCAGCTCAGTGAACTTCTCTCTCTCTCTGAATGCTCAACTCCCAGTGGGGGGAAATTGTGTTTATATTTTGGGTGCACATTAATTATTTTGACAAGAAACTCACAACAAATCGATGAAGCGGATAGCATTTACACGTTTGGCAGTTGAAATGTTTTCTGAGTCTGACAAAGGTGGCCTTGCCAGGGAAAGCACCTCACCCAAAGAGTTGATTCTGTAGCTCAGAAGGGGTCTGGCCCACCAGAGTCATGCTCTGGTTGTTTCTGGAAGGGCCTCTCTGTGTTTGCATTTGCAACTTTAAGTCTCGAACTTGGACAGGGGAATGTGTTCTTGGCTTCAGTTCAAGAGAAGACCTCTCCAAAACCAGGAGGGATGTTTCAACCAAATTTGGAAAGACACGTCTGTATGACAGTTTTTGTTTTTAAATTTGTGAGCGAGGAAAATTTTTTTTTGAATCCATGGCCGTTACTAAAATTAGTTTCAAGTTTGGATCCTTTGTTTTCTCCTTCTTCTTTTTCGCATGTATCATTCTTATCCAGATATTGTAATATTTTTTTTCTTTTTAAAAATATGTAAGTATGTCATGTTTTGGGAAACAAAGATGTTTATTTCCATTGCCTCTTCTTAGGGGAGAGTGGTAAACAAAAGACTTGGGTTTCTAAAGCGGAATACAAACCCACTATGTCTTCTCTGCAAGTCTGAAACGTTTTGGAAACCAAAAGGTCTTTCATTACTCGTTTGATGTTAAAACCTGCCCTGACCTCCAATCATTTTGGCTAAACCTGATCTGTACTGAACAATGTTGTTGGTTAATCTATGTGGTTGACCCCCACCCCTGTTGATATTCACACGTCCCACCGGGGAGGTGCTGATTTGGTTGATAATTACCTGCTGCTGTGGACCCACTCGGGGTATCACATAGTACACTGCATACCTGAGAAGTTCTGATTCTTTAAACACTTCTGGATTCCAGGGTTTTAGAGAGGAGCTATAAGCTTGGAATAATGATGGTATTATTCACTATCATTTGTTAGAACTCACTATGTCCCAGACCCTTTGCATGTGCTGTCCCTTTTAATCTTAATGGTCACTCATTTTATAGATTACTTCCTCTTAGCAAGTTAGAAAACTGAAATTCAGAGAAGTGACTTGCCCAAGGACCCACGGCTACTTGTTTGTCAACTGAATATTCTTCTGCGTAGATGATGTATTATTGTAACATTCTGTTTTTCTGGCTGGATACACAGAGTTTGGGGGTTATTCAGAGTGTGTAGCAGAGACGAGACTGATGGCTCCGAACCGTTAGTTATTTGTACTTTATCTTGTGTCACACCCAGAGCCTTACCAACAGTGCTCACAGCTAATGGTCGAGGAGTGTTTTCGACACACAAAGTGTGAACCGTGGGTTTTTACTCATTTTATCCTCACAACAATTCTTTAAGATAGGAACTATGATCTTCCCCCCCCCACCCCATTTTACAGCTGGAAAACTGAGCCGGAGAAAGGTTATATAATGCTCGGAGGTCACACCACCCTGAATTGGCCAGGCTGAGATTGGAGGCTGTTCTTCGTGATATCTGGGCCACACAACCAACCACCTCTCTGCCAGCTCACTCTCAAGCTTCGAAGTGTTAATATTCACCAAGATACAGGGAGAGAATTAAATCACAGCCAATGTAACACACAGCAAAAACACTTTCCAACGGCAGGCCCATAAATCTGAAAATCTCCCAACTCAGTTTGTGGAGCCAGCCCCCCAAGAGGGGCCTCATTCCTTTCTGGGCTGGTGACTGAAGATCAACCCTGAGAATCTGGCCGTCTAGCCGGCATGAGAGTCATGGCGGGTGGAGTAGACGCATCGCAGACCATTCCTGGTCTTCTCCCTTGTCTCAGAATCTCAGGTCACTTTCACAAAGGTAGCCTCTGGTTGCTATATGAAATCAACAGATGGTGCCTTGAGTTACTGCCAGGTACCGGGTCCTTTCTGAGGGGACAGAGACAGACCTGCGAACAAATCAAAGTCTCTGTTCTCCGCAAGCTTAAGTTCTAGTAGCAGGAGGGACAGTCATTAAGAAAATAAAGTAAAATATAGTATGTGAAGTGACTGCTCATGGGTATGGGCTTCTTTCTGCGGTGATGGAAATATTCAGGAGGTGGACAGTGGGGAAGTTGTACAACCTCAGGAATATACTAAAACCAGCTGAATTGCACATGTGAAGTGGGTGAATTTTATAGCATGTGATTTATAGCTCAATAAAAGCAGTATCTTAAGACGTAATATATTGAGAGATAAGATGAGAACTAAAGCAAGATGAAGAGCCAGAAAGTGATGGAGAGGTACTGTGTTGGAGAGCAGAATGGTCGGGGAAGGGTAGAAGATGCTGTGTGTGATACCCTCTCACCTCCTGTCCGTCTGTCTCGGATTCACTGGGGCAGCTGTTGTCCCTGCTGGCAGCTCCCTACCTCTAGCACCTGCATCACTGATTCCGTGCCCAAATGCCTGCTGTCCTATCATGGACTATGCCTGTGTGAGCAGGTGCAGTTGAGATGACTAAGCAGTGGGGCAATATTATGGGCTGAATTGTGTCCTTCTCATCCCCAAATTCATATTTTGAAACCCTAACTCCCAGTACCTTAGAATATGACTGTATAGGGGGACTTGGGTGGCTCAGTCGGTTAAGTGTCTGCCTTCAGCTTGGGTTGTGATCCCAGGGTCCTGGGATTGAGTCTTGCATCAGGCTCCCTGCTCAGCGGGGAGCCTGTGTCTCCCTCTCCCTCTGCCTGCCCCTCCCCCTGCTTGTGCTCTCTCTCTCTCTCCGTCAAATGAATAAATAAAATCTTAAAAAAAAGAATATGACTGTATTTGGAGACAGGGTCCTTTAAGAGGTGAGTAAGTTAAAATCAGCCTGTTAGGCAATCTGTTTGACATCCTTAGAAGAAGAGGACATGAGGACACACAGAGAGGCACCAGGGTGGGTGTTCACAGAGGAAACCCCATGTGAGCTCGCAGGGAGAAGGAGGCCATCTGCAAGCCAAGGAGAGGGACCTCAGGAGAAACCAACCCCACCGACAGCTTAGTTGCAGACTTGTGGCATCCACAATAGTGAGAAGTAAATTCCTGTTGTTAAAGACTCTCGGTCTATGGTATTTTTGCTACAGCAGCCCGAACTGACTACGACCATCGCCCAACCCACAACCCTCACCCGTGGTGTTAAGAGTAATACACCGTGAGGAAGGCACAACCAGCCGTTGGCAGCTTGAGATGGAAAAGGGGCCACGAGGTGGGGCATGACTGCACCCTTTGAAGAAGCTGGAAAAGACAAGGGAACAGATTCTCCCGTGGAGCCTCAAGAAGGAACGCGGCTCTGACGTCACCCAGATTTTAGCCCAGGGAGGCCCATTTTAGATCGCTGACTCCTAGAAATGTAAGATAATAATGCTGAGCTGGTTTGTTGTGGTGGTTGACTTAAAGCAATGCCAATCATTTTGTTCTCTCTCATGGCTGCTGTGGGTGCGGAACTCAGGAAGGGTTTGGCTGGGTGGTTCTGGCTCAAGAAACTTAGACAGTGGCAAACAAATGATGACTGGAGCAGAGCAGCCAGGGCTGGCTAGGCATCTCTCTGTCCTCGAGCAGACTCAGGGTCTCTCCACGCATTCTAGTTTGGGCTTCCTTCCAACATGGCGGCCTTGGGGCTGTTGGATTGCTTACATGGTAGCAGGAGGCGTCAAGAGTAAGCGTTCTAGCAAGAAAGGAACTGCATTGTATTCTTGAATCCTATGGTGTCACCTCTATACCGTTGGTTCCAAGCTTACCCAGAATTCAAGGGGAAGGGATTCAGACACTGTGTCTTAATAGTAAAGGAGTAAGATTCTCACACGTGAGTTGTTTCCAGCAGCGAAGTTGCAGTGATTTGTTACAGCAGCAATCAGAAGCTCATACGTGTGGTTTGTGCTGCGACTGCTCAGCACTGCTGCGGGAGCGTGCAAACAGTCTCAGACGATATGTAAATGAATGGGCGTGGCTGTGTTCCAATAAAACTTTATTTATAGACGCAGGTGGTGGGCTGAATTTGGCCTGCTGCCTATAGTTTGCCACTACAGGCATTATAAGCTCGCTACAAGAGAGTACTAAAGGAAGAGCTGGATCTTTACGTATTAGCATGGACCTATCTCCAAGATACTGTTAAGGAGAAAAGGAATGGTGCAGGAGACTCTGTTTATTCCCATTTGCAAAGAAAACATAGAAACAGACACAGACTCACAGAAATGCCTATATGCACAGGCACATGCATATATAAGTTCATTTCCAGTGGCTCTTCCGAAGAACAGAGCCGCAGGTCTGGCTGGGAGAAAAGTTTATGTTTATTATATAGTTTTGTACTATTTGAATCTTGGAGTTTGAACCATATGTATACATCTTTTTTCTATTAAATAATTTTTAAATGTTTACAAAGCACTTATTCAAAAGCAGCATAAGCACTGTGCCAAACGTCCGCTGTGATTTCACTTGGACAGCACTTACGAAAGCTTTTACTTGAAGTCTAGTCTAGGTACTGGAAGTCACACATATTCTAAGTGTGCAAGTTGAGGAATTTTTATAAAGTAAACACACCTGTGCCCCCAGTGCTCCATGGGAGAAACAGAACATGCTGGCGTGCTAGCAGCCCCTCCTGCTCCCAGATTAACAGTAGCTGGGGGTGACCCCTCTCATAGCCCAGCAGCAGAATGAGCTTTTCTGGTTTTCATACTTGACCTAAATGGAATCCTATAGTATCTATGCTTGTTTTGTGTCTTGTTTTTTCACACAATTTTATGTTTGTGAGCCTAAGTCTTATCGTGCGTGTGCGTGTGAGTGTGCACAGTTAGAGGTGGTCATTCTCACCTCTGTAGCATTCTGTTGTGTGACTATACCACACTGTATTTATCCTTTTCACTCTGATAGACATGAGGTAGTTCCCACAGCAGGACTGTAATGATCGGTGCCACGTGCCATTTTTACTGTCTTGCCCCTGTTTGATCCCCCTTTAAGAATTCTTTGCCTACTCCATCGTTCCAACGATGCTCTACTTTCTCTTCTGAGATCTTTACCTTTTACCTTTTGTATTTAGGTCTGTCATCCATTTGGAATTAAGGAAAGGATAAGATATTTTTTTCCCCCATAAAAATACCAGTTGAACCACCAGTCTCTACTGAAAAGACCATTCTTTCCTGACTGCATTGCAGTGTCCTGGACATGATTTTAAAATTATTTCAGAAAGTAACAAAAAAATCTAGGATATCTGGCTGATAGTGTGCTGGGGGCAGGGACACAAATACTCTCTCTTAAACAAAAATGTGTGTGCGGGTGTGTGTGGGCGTACGTATCTGTCAGGTATGTGTGTGTTTATGTAGGGATATGTGCACGTGTTAGGTGCGTGGTGGTATGTGTGTGCACAATTGTGTGTATGTGTTAGATGTGTGTGTATAATAGGTGTGTGTATGCATTAGGGGTGTCTGTGTGTTAGGTGTATGTGTGAGGACGTGCACGTGCAGTTAAGGGCCCCTATGTGGCAGTTCTGCTCGGGTCACCAGTAGAGAGTTTCAGGCCTGGGGGAGGAAGGAGATTGGAATCCAGTGATACAATAAGTGGGGCAAAGGGCAAGGGCCTGGGGTTTGGAATGAGGATTTAAGCTTAAGAGCCTAGCTGGCTACACAAGAGAATTGACGCTGAGGAGCCAAAGTTAGGTTTTGGGGTTCTCAAAAATGGGGGTTCCTCTCGGAGAGATTTGGGGTGGCTGCTCCATTGGGGACTGGAGTGCCGGCAGGGAGTGAGAGGGCGGGCAGAGCCAATGAGTCCTGTGGTTCTGGTCGACCAGTCCTCCAGAGGGAAGGAAAGACCATGGATTCTCTCCCTGTTCAGCAGGCTAGCATGTGGGTAATCAGTGCAGACTACCCCCTTGTCACTAAACTAGAAGCCCGCTTTTAGCTCCAAAAAATATATTTTTTAGTTTCAATGGGTGAATGTTCTCCACATCTACTTAAATAATACAAATTCTGCCACCCAATTTTTCTAAATGTCTGTCTTCTGTGTAATTTTTATGTCATGCTATCGAGACTGCTGCTTGAGATACTTCCGCGGATAAATTATTCTCTACTCCACTTCTGCAAAAAATTACACTCTTTGATGTGAAAATTATATGCACTTAGAGATATGCTAATACGAAAATGATTTGAGACGTGTAGAAGAAGGGGTAGCAGCTGACTCGGAGGCCGCTATAGTCGTTTGCACCTGCACCGGGCGATTCCTGAAGGCGAGTGAGATCTTGCCAGCGCTTCTCGGCCCCAAGTGGCTTTTAGTTTCAAAAGCCATTGATTTCTTGAAATCTGATGGGGGGATTTTTATGCAAAATATGACCATTTTTAAATATTAAGCGGCTGGGAGTTACTAGTGGAGATTCGCATGGTATTAGGGAAACTTTCATTCATCCATTCGTGCACGAATTCAACGACTATTTATGGAACGCCCCGCGCTAGATATGCAGCAGAGAATAAAACAGATGGTGTATCTGCCCTCTTGGAGTTGTCAGAATCTAACACAGTGAAGGTCTGTGGGCAAAGAACACTTGAAGCCTACTCTAGACGAGACCGTTGCTACTCAAGCTGCGGTCGGGGGTGCATCCTTGGCAAGACGGTCAGAAATGCAGAATCCCAGGCACCCGCTCCTCCAGGTTTAGTGAATGAGAATTTGCATTTTAATAAAACCTCAGGTGACTCATAGTCACGTTCACTCTTGGCTGCTCATTAGAATCATCGCGGGAGCTCAAAAAAGTGCTGCAGCCCAGAATGGCCTCCAAGCCAGTCAAACCAGAACCTCTGGGGATGGGACTCAGGCATCTGTAGAAAACCAGTGCTCCTGGGGTCCCCAGTCAATTCCTGGGGGCAGGATCCGGGAATCTGTTCATGACAAGCCATGCAGACAAAAGCCATTGGGTAAGCGCTCAGTCAGCACCCCTTGAGAGAGGAGGCCTTGAAGAGTTTTGGCGTGGTAGAAGGAGAAAGGGGGAGATGGAGCAGAAAGGGGGGCTCAGTTTGGGAAGATGGGGGGAGTCCTGAATCTCATAGCTTTATAGCTTTTCTTTTCTTTCTTTCTTTTTTTTTTTTTTTTAAAGATTTTATTTATCTGGGGCGCCTGGGGGGCACAGCGGTTAAGCATCTGCCTTCGGCTCAGGGCGTGATCCCGGCATTGTGGGATTGAGCCCCACATCAGGCTCCTCTGCTATGAGCCTGCTTCTTCCTCTCCCACTCCCCCTGCTTGTGTTCCCTCTCTCGCTGGCTGTCTCTATCTCTGTCGAATAAATAAATAAAATCTTAAAAAAAAATAAAGATTTTATTTATCTGAGAGAGAGAGAGCGAGCGCACACGAGTGGGCAGAGGGAGGGTCAGAGGCAGAGGGAGAAGCAGGCTCCTCTCTGAGCAGGAACCTGATGCCAAGCTTGATCCCAGGACCCCAAGATCATGACCTGAGCCAAAAGCAGATGCTTAACTGACTGAGGCACTCAGGCGCCCCTATAGCTTTCCTTTTTGTTTTTTTAAACTTTTAATACTGACATTCAGACTTACAGAGAAGTTGCAAGAACACTAGGAAGAGCTACCTTATACTTTCCACTTCCCAACCTCAATGTTTACATAGTATCACAGTTGTGCTCTGAGTGTACACTCTCTAAGTGTGTGTGCTCCTTCGCTCTCTCTCCCTGTACACACACACACACGCATACATTTCCCCACGTCCCAAACCATTGAGTGTAATTTGCAAACATGATTCACTTTTATTTTAGTATGAATTTCTAAAAACAAAGACATTCTCTTATATAATCACCATACAATGATCAAAACCAGGCAATGAACGCTGAAATAATACTGTTATCTAATCTACAGACTATACGCAGATTTTAGCAATTGTTTCGATACTGCAAAAGGAACCCCAAATCATATGTTGCATTCGGCTCTTGTGCCTCTTTCTCAGGTCTTCTTTAATCTGAAGAGTTCCTTACTCTTCTCTGTGTTTCATGACACTGACATCTCTGAAGTGTACGAGGCAGCTTTTTTATAAAGCCTGCCTCAAGTTGGGTTTGTCTGATGTGTCCTCATGAATGAACTCAGGTTACGCACGTTTGGCAGGGCACCGCCGAGGAGAGGCTATATCCTTCTTGGCACATCACATCCAGATGTCCTTGGCATTGCCCTGTCACATTACTGGTGCTGTTAACCTTGATGATGTAAAATGCTCTCTGCCAGGTTTCACCACTGCAAAGTTCCCTTTTACCCTTTGCAGTTAATTATATTGTAATGAGATACATTGGGATTGTGTAAATACTGTTACTCCTCAAACTTTTACCCACTGGTGTTAGCATCCCTTGATTCTTGACGGATCCGTTATCATAATGTTGGTTGTCAAATGGTCGTTTTCTAATTTCATCATTCCTTTGCTATTTTTACTAGTTGGCTTTATTCACAATAAGGAAAAGCTCTTGCTTCTCCCCTTTTATTTATTTATTTACATAAGGTCGCAGATTCTTAGTGTATTTCACGTGTTAACACTTGTCTGCTATTTAATGTTCAAATTGTCCCAGATTTGGCCAGTGGGAGCCCAGCCATCTGACTCCTGTGTTCTGTGGACATGTCCCCATGAGTCTTGAGGACTTCCTTACTCTCTAAGACAGTAAGATCTTCCAGGCTTGGGTCTTTCTTTATTCCCATTGAAATAAGTTGCAGCCAACATCTCCTAGGAGGGTTATCACAGTTTAGCACTGACCTGAAGGAAAGAAGAGAATTTTCATGAACCATATTTGTAGGATGATCCCCGCTGGGATTTTAGAATATGTAAGAGTGCTACACTTGACTTTCAATAATGGATGTTTTCCTGGAATGGTGTGCGAAAGTGGAGTTTGAGAGGGTTTCAATTCTGTTTAGAATAATACAGTTGTCTTGTCTACACCTAACTCTAACATTTTTTAGAAAAGATTTTATTTATTTATTTGAGAGAGAGAGAGCGAGAGAGAAAGCGAGAGCATACTTGTGCACACACGCCAGTGAGGGGGGTGGTGCAAAAGCGAGCAGAACAGGAGGGAAGAGGAAAAGGGAAAGAATCCGGAGCAGACTCTGTGCTGAGTGTAGAGCCCGGCCTGGAGCCTAGTGTGTAGCCTAGTCTGGAGCCCCACATGGGGCTCGATCTCATGACCCTGAGATCATGACCTGAGTGGAAACCAAGAGCTGGACACTCAACCGACTGAGCCACCAAGGCACCCCAGCTCTAACATTTTTAAAGCAAGTTTCATTTACGTCCGTAAGTTTCCATAAAATTTTAACTTAGTTCTCATGGAAACAGCAACTTTTATTGTCATTTCAGTGTTTGAAATGAGTCCTCACCAGTAATACCCTCTTAACAAATAATGTGGTGTTAAAATGGGCTCTTAAAAATAGATTTAGTACTCATCCCCTGAGAGAGTGTTCTCTTGAATAGTAACTGTGTGTTTTCTTGATTCCAGAACTTTCCCTAGAGCAGAAGTGGTCATCTGAGGGTGATTTTTGCCCCCAGGGAACCTCTGATAGTGTTTGGGGACATTTTTGGTTGTCACAACAGGAAGGGGAGAGGTTGCTATTGGCAACAGGGGAGGGGAGGGTTGCTAATGGGCAGAGACCAGGGACGCTGCAAGGCACCCTACAGTGAACAGGACAGCCCCCCAAACCAAGACTTTTGTCCCCTGAAAATGTCAGTAGTGCTGATTTGCCGAACCCTCCTCCAGAGGAATGCACCCATGGCCTGCCAAGGTGTGCTTTATAAAACGCTAATCCCAGGAGCGCACACTCAGAAAGGATCTGAGGTTCTTTGGAAAGTGTTGCGTCATGTGGCTCAATCTTGGGGAATCACATATACACCCAAATGTATGAAAGGCCCCGAGAAGACCTGAAGTCAAACAATGAAAACGAAGGAACTTTGTTATTTGAATCAACTAAGTCATTCCTAATGAGCTGGCCTCTGGGACCCGTTATTTGTGGAACGCGTTGTGAATTCCTGAGCGAGTCTCTCCCTCAGAAAGATGCACATGTCTGCTCTTTACTGAGTTTAATGAATCTGGCCTGTGGCCTCAGCAGGAAGAAACGAGGGGTGGGGAACATCCCTAAATTCTCTATTCCCAGTAGATCTGGTGGTCAGTGATTGAACTGCTTTCTATCTATCTCAAAGATCGAGAGGAGATCTCAGTAGCACCATTGAGATGTTTTTAAGAGCAATGGTGTTCTCTTCTCCCATTACCCACAGGTTTTAGTTACAAATTGTTATGGGCTAAGTTGTGTCTCCCCTGCCCCCTCGGCCTTCCCCCACCTCCAGTTCCTATGTAGAAGCCCTAACCCCCAGTGTGACTATATTTGGACATAGAGCTCTAAGGAGGTAATTAAGGTTCAAGGAGGTCCTAGAGTGGGGCCCTAATCCCATAGGATTGGTGTCCTTCTGAGACGGAGAAGAAACACCAGAGATGTCTCTCCTTCTGCACATGGGTATGGAGGAAAGGCCATGAGAGGACGCGGTGAGAAGGTGGTCACCTCCCGAAAACAGCCCTGCTGGCGCTTTGACCTTAGACTCCCAGCCTCCAGAACTATGAGAAAAGAAACACCTGTTGTGGGAGTCACCCTGTCTGTGGTTTTCGCTGTGGCAGCCTGAGCAGACTGAGACACGAATAAATAGTGAGGAAACTCTGTTGTAAGTTTAAATCCACAAAGGCGTGCATTTTTTAAGATGGGTGATTATTTTCATATTTGCATTTCCACTTTTGAATCTGTCTAATCGGCTTACAGATAGACACAAAGAAACATGATTAATTTGAACCGGCCCACAGCCCATCTCTGTTCTAGACCTTATTGGACACATTGAATAACTTGGTCGAGTTTACTTTTAGTTTTCTATGTGTGACAGAGGCTGCTGGTTGCCATCCAGTATCCATTCTCCCCTTCTGAGTAACGAAACCCCAGTTCTAGTTGAGGTGGCAAGGTACCCAAAAAAGGGCATCATTTCAGTTTTACTTACAGTTAGGGGGTAGAGATGATGGTGACATGTTTGGGACTTTGGGGGAAGACTATGAAAAAAGTTGATACGCTTGGAAGGTACACTCCTTGGTCTTTCTTTTTGTCATGCACTGCTGGTCTGGAATACTCTGGTGGTAGCTGAGGGTCCAAGAGCCATCCTGGGCCCTAACATGACTCCAAGGACAGAAGCGACTCACTGAGCTTGGCAAAACTGAAAGATAGGAGCCTGCATGCCTGATAATACCTCGGAGACACCATGGTAACACTAAATTATCTGAATCAGATTTCTCCTATTGATAAGTGAGAAAAAAAATTCTACTTGTTTCTACTGTGATTTTGGGCACATATGCGTTTTCAGTTTTTAACATATACGGTTAATGATTTTCCCACTTTGCATTTAATACATATGTGTACATGCCCAATACAGATAGCCCTTGAATTAGAACAATGTTCCCCTCTAGAAAAGCATGTACTTCCCCCTGAAGAGAATTTATTTGCAATGAATACCTTCCCACAAGAGGTATTTTGCTGCTGGCAGAGGGAATGAGTTCCTTCGAAAACGGTACAGATTTTCTTCTGCTTACCTCATGTATATTCCAAAATAAATGAGTATTGAAAATTTAGTGCATGTCAAAGGATCGGTACCATATGCCCCTGTCCAGAATAAAGGGGTTCAGTGCCTTTCCTTATCTGAGTGTTGAATTGGGTTCCTCACCTCCTGGCCAGCCTCCTCCATTTAGGGGACCACCTGACCAGGACAAATCAGGTCTACGCGTAGCTGGCCTCTGGCCCATCACAGCGGAGCCTTACAAGCGTCTGTACTCACAGAGACACATTTCCCCTCTTCTAGAAGATTTAAGTTAAGGGGACTTCAAAGCTAAATGAAGGGTTAGGGGAAGGAAGGCAATGTGTCCTGCTAAGTGAGAGCTTTGTCCTGCGCTCCCTTGGGACAGAATCGATGAATTCAGGGTAAAGGTGAGTATTACCTCGCTTTTAAGAGTTCTCCCTCCCTCCCTCCCTTCTGCTCATGTAGAATGACAGGGATCGACACTTACTGTGGTGCATTTATTCCAGTGTATGTGGTCCATATCCTCTACTCATTTTATCTGTAGGTGCCATTATTAATATCCCCAATTTGTAAAGGGGCAAACCAAGGCTTATTTTTCAAACATTATGGAAAGTGACATCTCTGAAGACCCTATTTCCAGACAAGGTCATATTCCTAAGCTCTGGGTGGACATGAGTTTGTAGGGGACACTCTTCAACTCACCTGAGTGCTCACGTGTTTAAATATTGGGGCACACTATATTCTATCAAAGCCATGTCCATGCAGTGTTTAGTTCTGATTATGAGTGTGTGTGTGCATGTGTGTGTATTCCCCGGGAGAAAAAGTTCATGTAGAATGTTTAATGTTTCTCTAAGCACAAATTCTCTCTTAAGAGACTAAGATGTATTCTCTCTAACAGGCGTGAGGACAAGCCCAGCCCATCTGGCTTTTACTGGGTGTCCCTGCTCCATCTATCAGAGCTGCCTGTGTCCAGAAGGCTGTTTTCATGCATTTTTATGGCTGCTGGAGACTCCATTAAAGGCACGTTCAATCAGCAACCTGACAGTGAGAGAGCCCAGTTGCTCACCAATTCTCTCTCTTGAAATTTATAGAGATCATAAAAGACTCGTAGGAAATCCTTTGGCCTCGGCATTTGGGTTGCAAAGTGTCTCCTTTAGACAGCCAAGTGCCATGGAAGACCACTTAGACACTCGTTTTTTGTGTTTCCTGGGGTTAGGTTCCTACAGCCAGCCTTCCCACCCAGCCCCTGGGCCTCAGGCTTGAGAATGAGGGAGCCTCATTAGAAGGAACAAAAATTGTGCTTCTTCGCCTATTTTTTTCCCTTTTCTACTTTCCCACAGACTGTGAGCTCTAGCAGCAAGGCCCTGACTTTGCTGCAGTTTGCATCATAGCCATCCCCCTATTTTACTGCATGGAAATAACCTGAGTTGGGCCATTTGCAATTGTGGCCCTCAAGCCAGGGGTGGGTCTGACACTCCTGGACAGATTGGATGGCTTTCTGGCACTTGTGTTGGAACTATTAAAAAGCTCCCTTTCCAGGGGACTGTGCTGGGCCTTTTGCCTTCCTTAACTTCCTCTCCTCTTGTCTGTATTCCAGGGGGCTGGCCCCTGCAGGCGACATTTCTCAGGCACCCTGGCCACCCTTCCCACTGGGTCAGGCCAATCGAAGGCACTGGGGAAAACTCCCTAGAAGTAGGGAGAGGCCAGAGTAGTTCTCCCTCTCCCTCCCTGTCCTGGGCGGTGTGTCCAGCAGCAGTTGCAGCTCCTCTGTGTCTCTGGCCCCCATCAGGCTGGTCCCCAGCTCCTGGGCTCCAGTTATATCATCCTGGTCTCTTTGTCTCTCTGATAGAAGGGAGGCAGGGGCTTCCTACTGAGGCTAAGGTCCAGATTCGTCAACATCCCTGGGTTGTCTTCTCAACGACTCCATCACCACTGTAACCAATTCCCTGCATTAAATTTTCTCCAATGTAAATATCCAAAATAGTTTCTGTTTTTAAGTGTGATGTAAGAGAGAAGTAATCTGAAACTGCAGCAGGCCACCACATGGGAAGAGTTAGACTGAGAATGACACTAATAGGGAGAAAAGCAGGGCTCAGAGGGGAAAAATAGAGGAAGAAAGACTGAGTCCTAATGATGTGTGAGCTCCTGGATACAGCTGTGCCTGAAGCCCTTGGGCTTTCATTTATGTTAACCAATAAATTTTACTTTTTCCCCACTTTTTTTCCTTGATCCACTTTTAGTTGGGTTTATGTCACTGCAGTTGGGGGTCCTGTCATAGCAATACTGAATGTAGTGACATGTCCATTAAACATTGTTTTTTGTTTTATTTTGGTTTTGTTTTCAGCAAAAGGACTGCTTTTCAAAGTTCTTTGGTGGGAACAGATACCTTATGACAGATATGTTTTTTGGAAAATTTTCAAAGATTCTCTTGTTAGCCAAATGTGAGGTTACTATTCACTCAGAATTCCCAAAGACTTGAACAAATGAATTGTTTAATCATTTTGAGCTGTACTGTTTTTCTTTAAAACATCTGATTTATAAAAATCTATGTGTACATCATTGATATATACATGATACAACTAATCGAATATTTAATGTACTGAGTCCATGTTAATGGTTCTTTAATCGAGTTGGAAAATGCAAAAAAAAACCACATATAAAAGGTAGACAGGAATAGTATTCAGCAATAAAAAGGAATGAACTGCTGTCATGCTGGATACCTTCGATTTGACTCTGCAGATGAATTTCAGACCCATTACACCGAGTGAAAGAAGCCAGACACAAAAGCAGACATGTGGCGTCACTGTATGTCTGTGAAACTCTAACCAACACAAATCTAGTCTGTAATGACAGAAAGCAGATCAGCGGTTGCCTTCAGACAGGAGTAGGGGAAATTATATGAGACACAAAAGAACTTTTGGGGATACATAAATGTTCCATGTCTTAATCGTGGTCATGGTGACACAGGGGTATAAATAGTCATACTCGTTAAAATATACAACTACAATAGGTGCATTTTATAGTATGTAAACTACACCTCGATAAATTTGATATTGTAAAAAAAAATTAACATGGACATTCGATATAATAGTACTACTCCTGAATGAAACACTATTATTAAATCCACACTATGTATTTCCATGATTGGTGCATTAGAACAGAGGGAATAAGCCATGTAAAACAAAGCCACTATGGCCCCGAGGGTAGTGTTGCATTCAATGGGGAGAAGGCATGGTCGGGCCAAGGAAGGCAGGGACCCTGAGAGTTCTTTTCAGGGCCTTCTTAGCTGGTACTTCCATTCCATTTCAAAAGCCTCTTGAAAACCAGGCGGGAGCCTCTGACAATACCTCTAGGGTCCATGGGTTTAAAGTGGAATTGTGCAAAAGCCAGGCAAGGATAGGGGTGTATGTGTGGGGAAAATCCACATTCCCAGAAGGTGGCTGGTGGATGGGGCCCTGCAAGCTTGGGTGGGGACAGGGGGCCAAGGCAACTGACCACGTCCATATGATTTTCTGGACCAGATGTCCTCACTGCCAAAAGTCCTGGAAATTCTTTGGTAGTTAAGTGCATGACAACACAGTGGACTTTGTGCCATTCACTGGATGGGCTGGGAGTCACTACAAGAGCGTTAAAAGAACACTAACCAACGCTGACCTCTGTCCTGATAGAGGGAGGCATTTGGTTACAGTACAATTTTGGCATGAGTCACTGAGCCTGATGTAACTACTGAAGGAAAATTCAAATAGTCCCTAAGGCATGTGCCAGGATAGGCAAGGTTGTGCAGCTGTTATTGGTGTTGAGGGGGATGAGAAAGAGTCTAGAGTATGAGATTGAGGTGTTGAGGAGGGACCCCTAGATTATGGCCTGAGGGGAGACAGGGCCAGAGGGCTCTGCACTCTGCCCCTTTGTACCTTCTCTGCCTCCCACCTTTCTCCTCTTTCTCCTTTAGGTAATGTTGGTTATCTATTCCTGCATACCAAACTGCCCCAAATTTAGCAGCTTACAAACAACGCACGTTTATTTTGTCGTAGTTTCTGTGAGTTAGGGGTCTGGGCATGGCTTAGCTGGACCTTCCAGCTCAGGGTCTCACTATAATAAAGGAGTTGGCTCAGGGTCTGTGATCCTATCTGAAGGCTCACCTGGGGCAGGACCCACCTCCAAGTCACTCAGTGGTTTTTGGTAAGATCCCTTGTGGGCTATTGTACTGAGGGCCTCAGCTCCTCACTGGCTGTCGGCCAGAGGCTGCCCTGGGTTCCCTGCCAGGCAGTCCTCTCCAGCAGGGCAGGCATGTCAGAAGAGTTAGAGTGTGCCAGACAGAAATGACAGCCTTTTATCACCTCTCAGAAATGACATCCCACCACATCTGGTGTGTTCTATTTGTTAGAAGCAGTCCCTAGGGCCACACTCAAGAGGCAGAGATGAAACAAGGGCATGTATAACCAGAAGTCATCAGGAGCCATTGTGGAAGGCTTCGTACCATGGGCGACAAACATTTATTGAGTCCCTATTCTGTGCCAGGTTCTGGATCAAATTATAAGATTTGCAAGAGAGTTTCTGGCCTCAGGGATGTTCCATTCTAGGTAAAGAACTGAGCAAGCGAACCAGCACCTGAGACACAGGGTAAGTTTACTGATACAAGTGTGCAGCAGAGCACAGCAGAGAGAGCTCTGGCTCTGGACCGGGATTATACCCTTCATCACCACGGGACATTGGCCAGCACATCTCTTGTTGAGGCCTCAAGCCCTGCTGATAATACCATTTGTTTATTGCCTAGAGTCAAAATAGAAGGCAACAATAAATTTCAGGCAAATGTTGATGGAAAGGAAGATGTAATTTTTATTCCCATCCAGCTTCACGGACCTGAATCCTGTCCACAGAGCATGGGCGCCATCCAGAGCGGTATGAACTTTCCATTCCACTGGACGGATGGGTGGCTTTTCTCCCTTGACTCCTCTCTGGACTGTCCTCAGTGACCTTCACAGAGAGGGGAGGAGCAGGCCAGAGGGTCAGAGAGGTATGGACTGACTCATGGTTCAACTGCTTTGTGGCTCTGTGACCTTGGGTAAGTCACTTAACCTCTCTGTGCTTTGGGTTCCTCAGATGTGTTCGGGGTGGATATGTAGACATAGAGGGTTTGAAGGAATAGAACGCCTTGTGTCAAGACCCTAGTACACAGGGAATGGTGAGTTACAATTTTTTTTATTATTATTCATCATCTGAATTCTTTTGTAAAAAAAATTCTATTTATTTATTTGAGAGAGAGTGAGAGAGAGAGTAGAGAGAGTACATAGATGGAGAGGGAGAAGAAGACTCCCCGCTGAGCTGAGAGCCTGAGGTGGGGCTCGATCCGAGGACCCCGATATCATGACCTGAGCCAAAGACAGACGCTTAACCGACTGAGCCACCCAGGCGCCCCCACCATCTGAATTCTTTGTATCCAATTTTCAAGAACTGAATTAATTCATATTTCCTCTGTGAGAGCATCCCAGACCAATCCAACTCACATCTCAGCTCCTTCCTTTTAGAATCCCTCTTTGTAAATCTAGATTGGCGCTTGGATGCCAACTTGCGAGCATAATTATATGTTTATTTTAATGTGCTGGCAAAAACAAAATAGTTGCCACCATTTTTTGAGAGCTTAAAAATATCCAGAGAAGGTACCAGGCGTTTTACATACTTTACCCCATTTAAACTTGCTTTCTTTTTTCCTTACAGTAACCTTATAAAGCACGTACTGACATTATCCCATTTTGCAAGCAAGGAAACTGCCGCCCAGATAGGTAAAGTGACCTGCTCAAGTTTGCAAAACTAGCTGGTGGCAAAGTCAGGAAAGTGTGACTCTGGGGTTGCTGACAACAGGAGCCATGAATTCTTTCTAATTTATTTTTGTTGTATTGTTGTTTCTTGTCAGCATATAGCACAGTTCCTGGTATATAGGAGGCTAACAGTCTGTGCCCAGACACTGGGAAACAAATAGGAGAGAGAAAATAGGACAGTGTGGCATGGTGGAGAAGGTTCTAGAATGAGGAGAGAGCCCTGGTTATCATTCCCAATCCAAGATTATCTATGGGGTCATCCTGGGGCAGAAAGTGGTGTGTTGCTTTGTTCCTTTGGAAAAAGGTCCACAGCTTCTACGAGTATGAAGTTAAGCACCTGGGCCCTGGAGTTAGCAGCCTGGATTCCAGTGCCCAGCTCTTCCACCTTCTTACATGACTTTGGACAGACTCAAGTTAAACCTCAGTTTCCTATGGTGTCAAATGGGTAGAACACTCCCTTACGTCCAGAGATGCTGCGAGAATAAAATGAGATCATGCGTGGCTAGTGGTCGCCCAGTCCTGAATATTCTATAGCGCTCTATAGCCTGGCACAAATGATGTGCCATAAAGCGGCCTGTTGTGAGCCTGCCAGGGTGGCTTGCGATGACTGGGAGGACTATTATAATGGAGGCAGTGATTCTGTCCTGGCCGTTTGGTGGCGAGCCAGACGTGAGAGACGTCATCAGGGATAATTAGTGCACTTGGCACAGAGGGCGGAGGTGAGGCTCTGTGGCCCGGCTCCTCCGAGCTGGACATCACAGCCCCTGGGGCCTCTTCAAACCAGTGGGTCACCGGCTCCACGGCTGAGATTACTTCCTCTAAAACCACAAGAGTAGGCTGGAAAATAAGAGTTGCAGTCAATTAGCTTTTTGTTATGTCTACGTGGTATGTGGCAGCCAGTGTGATTTTTTTTTTCTCATGGATTTGACCACATAAAATAATTTAGGGGAGGAAGGTATCTTGGAGGCATGGGCCACAAGGATGGGAGAGCATAGCTGCTGTGTGTGTGTGTGTGTGTGTGTGTGTGTGTGTGTGTGGGGCAGACTTCCGTATTAGACCAATGTGTCTCCACCAGTACCAGCTGGGGGTATGGGGGCGTTACTTACCAACGCTGGGCTTCAGTTTCTTCATTTGGAAAATATGGGATGCTCGTTCTTACTTCCCTGGCTTGAGAGATTGTGTATACAACTGAGTCATACTGAACTTTCAATAAATGAGAGCTCTTAATATTGTAGGTAACAATAGTACTAAATGACAGAGTTTCCTCTTGGGGATATATTGCCCATTGTGGAAAGGAATTCACCTCCCAGATCGCCAACATCATAGGCACAGTCCGATAGCAGGAACGGAAGATACTTTCACGGTGTAGCACGTTCTGCTGTAAAAGATAGATCTTGGCTCTTCATCTGACCAGCCTTGTTATTAAAATTATAAGGTTGGTGATGCAAACCACCTGATTAATCTCTTGCTATGAAAAGGTTCAAATAATATAATCCGTGCATGAAGATGTTTGAAATGGTATCATTTTATCATCCAAATTAGCCTTGCATGAGTTCCTTGCAGAAACCCAAAGAAAAAAGATCCCTTTATTCATGCCAGAGAAGCCGGCAGGAACATTAGCAATGTGTCTAAATGTCGAACAAAGCTCCATTGTGAATGGGACACAGTATGGACGATAAATAAACGTTATCCAAATCTCATAAAAACCATAAAAATAACTGGCAGAAATACTGAACTGGCCATTCACTCATAAATAAATATACGGCCGTCTTAAACATCCTGGCATATCCTGTTTAGTTGATTCATGGCCATTCACCGAAGACAAGGATTCCTGCCTTGGAAGATTTAACACCCTGCACTATATGTCACTGTCTTGTTAACAGTTCTTGAGGTGGGATGAGCTCTGGTTAACTGGCCTTGCTGACACCGTGCTTCGTTAGAGGATGGCCCAACGATGCCTGGAACTATTTGAAAATGAGCCCCCTCTCTGTGTGCTCGCTCATTCTCCTGAGAAAACCTCCTTGCCATCGGGAAGAAAATGCCCAGCAAAGCAATACCTAGAAAGTGCAGAAATCATGCTTTGGAAATGGCCCTTCAATCCTGGATGCCATAGCTAATTGCATTGCTTCATCCAGATTTTGTGAGCACTTGGCAACTCAGCGATCCATCTTGGTTTCCTCCTTACTGTGTCTCTCTGGCTGCTTGTTCACCCTCCATAGCTAGGCCACTCCAGAGGGCAAATGTTTATGGTTTGGTAAATAGGTTCCCATTTGCATGACATCTCTGATGGATTGGTGGTATCTGCTGGAGAGCTGTGCAGGGAAGGATTCTGCTGCCTTGTCTCGGCTTAGTGGGGAAGAGTGATGTGATTGATTAATGATGTCTGCCACAGGTGTAGAACTGGAGAGTTTTGGGGTGCCTGCCATCTATTCACAATCTGGGCCAATGAGGTAATCTGGCAATGCATTTCAGATATGACGGGAGAGTATAGACTGATCTGCCAGCCAACCTCAGGTTTTTTGTTTGTTTGTTTCCTGTTCCTGTAGTGCAGTATGTAGGGTAGAGATTGAGGGGGTTGCGGGATTTGTGGTTATGTAAGTGCCGCATAAGCATTAGATGGCGGTGTGATCCCCTTTTCTTGCCTGTGGTATGACACAGCTTCAGCTACCAGGTCCACAGTGGCTCCTACTCTGAAATCTCAGGCTTGCTTTCCTAGCTTGTTTCCAGTGCAAATTTCATACAATGGCTGGTGAGGAGCAGGAGATGGGAGGTCAATTTCAGGAATTTAAATAGAGCAGTGACTTTGAAGATACCCAAAGGTACGGTTCCAGATATGGAAGAGCAGTGGGGGATGAGTGGGGAAGGAGCTTCTGTGATGCCAGGCACTTTACTCATTATTTCATTTGCCCTCTTTAAGGACTCTGTGACATAGTGAGGTTTCATCAGTCCCCATTTTCCAGGCACAGAAACAGGAGCTCAGAGAGGTTGAGTGACTTCTCTGAATCACACAGCACGTAGCATTTCCTGGAGCTGGGAGTCACACCGAGGTCTGTGGGTCTCTCCTTTCGGAGTTACCCAGTGCTAAATGAACCTTCAGGATTCCAGCCTCTAGGGAATGGTGGCCAAGGACATCCAAAGCCCTGAAGCTAGAGAACTCAATAGTGGGTGACTTCTTGCCCTACCCAGCCCCTTCACCTCTCCCACCCTGGCCCTGCACAGACACTGGTCTATCCTGCCTCTCTCAGGAGTGTACATCTGTCTCCCTTGCTGCTTTCTGGAGGGACTGCTTTCCAGGGTATGGTACCATGTTATGCAAAAGGCACCATTTTAGAGCTCTAATAAATAGCTATTCCATTCAGTCAGCCAAATTGGGGAAGAATCACTCCAAGAATATCTGCTCCCTGCTGAGCTGATTTGAGTGCGACCGACTCTCTTGCCTCGTGGAAACCAGGCTGAGGGAAGGGAGGAGTTGCCGAGCAAGCAGAGAAGTCTCCTTCTAAAGAGGCCTCAGGGATTAAATTAGTCACTTCTGAGGTCTGCTGTCGGACGAGTGATAGAATTTCATCTACTTGTCACTGGAGCTAGCAGAACATGATGTGCTGGATACCTTCCTGCTGTTCCCCTGCAGAGAGAAGGAGAGAATAGAAGATTCCTCGTTCATACCCTTAGGACACTGGGGAGGGCAGGGGCAGCCCTCGAGCCGCGCTTTCCTTTCTTCTGGAGTTGTAGTACGCCATCTAAGTGCTGTCAGTAAATTCTCCAACAAAGGCGTTGGGACTCCCCAGCTTGCTCTCCTTGGAGAAAGGAGAATGACACCAACTGCTCCCACCCCATACTTTTGTGTGAGGGAAGAAGGGCTCTCTACTACAACAAATAACCCCCGTCTCAGTACCTTTGATGTACAAAAGTCTAACTTCTTGCCCAGCTCCCAGTCCAGTGCTAGTCAGCATGGTGCTGGGAAGTGGGGCTCTGCTCCACTCAGTCACTCAGGGACCCAGCCTTCTTCTACCCTTGTTTCTACCACCCCTTAGGGTCTCAGAGTCTTTCTATGAACTCTCTAGCTCACAATGGAAGAAAGCATGAAGAATCACACAGGGAATCTGTCAGGGGCTAGGCCTGGAGGCAGTGTCTGTCACTGCTACCCATGTCCCACAGACCAGATGTCAGTCACATGGTCCCATCTCTCTGCAGGAGATACTGTGACCCAAGAGGAAAAGGAGGTGGAATTTGGTGAAGTCCTAACATTGCTGCTCAATTTCCCTTGAAAATGGCCAAATCCCTATGTCAAAGGTACAAACAAATCAACAACAAAAGGAATAACACCAATACCGATATATTTCTTATATTTATTATTTATATACAGTTTCATTCTTGAATAGGGGAATTTTCCAACTCTAGAAGG